>NW_028073191.1:0-532 GCF_014824575.4 Sturnira hondurensis
TTATCTAAGAAAAAGAATAAGATCAAACATATGAACAGTAAAATGACAACAATAACTGAACCTCATGACTAGCAATAACTGAACCTAAATAATAAACAAAAAACAAACTAAGCAAACAACTAGAACAGGAACAGAATCACAGAAATGGAGATCACATGGAGGGTTATCAGCAGGGAAGGAGGGGAAATGGAGGAACAGGGAATAAGTAGCATAAATGGTAGGTAGAAAATAGACGGGGAAGGTTAAGAATAGTATAGGAAATGGAGAAGCCAAAGAACGTACATGTACCACCCATGGACATGAACTAATAATGAGCAGGAGTGGAATGCGGGTGGGAGGGGGTGTGCAGGGCAGAGGGGAACAAAGGGGGTGGAAATGGGATGACTGTAACAGCATAATCAATAAAATATATTTTAAAAAGGAGTGAGGGTAGTGAGGGTAGACAAACCATATTTTCCGACATAAAAGGTCTATGAACCCTTTCTCAGAAACTACTAGAGAATGTGCTTCACCTGAATGAAGGGGGAAGACA
>NW_028073192.1:0-1773 GCF_014824575.4 Sturnira hondurensis
TTGCTTATCAACGCCCCGTAATGAGGGCGAAGCCCAGGAGACCTCTCATTTCTAGAAGCTCGGGAAGAGGGCCTCGGCGGCTCATATTTATGCGTCAGCTGCCATTTGTAGAAGTTCCATGTCTTCAAAGTTTCAGTCACCCGAGGAGGCAGAATTCTTCTGCACAATGAGAGCAACCCAGAGCTGCAGAGCCTGGTCGTGCCCTCCCAGCAAGGTGGGGTGGCAGCGTTCAGCCAGGAAACTCTCAGCGGGTCAGGGCCACACGAGGCAGCCACAGGAAGTAGTTCTGGGTCCCTTGCCCCGTAAGGACAGCTGCGAGGCAGCAGGAAGGAGGCGGCGGGTGAACGGAGCCAGCTGGGTCTTCGGGAAGCTCCTCGGAGCTCCAGCAAGACATCCAAGCAGTTGGTGTCCCGCGAGGTTCGCCAAGCGCTGCGGCCCAGAGGAGCGGGCGTCTTAGCTGCCGTCTTGGTTTCCAAGTACCGAGAGCTTCGGTCCTCTGCCTGTCTTGGGAGATGGAGGGTCACTGGGACCCGATCCAACACTGCGTTCACGAATGGTCATCAGCCTCCTTGGTGCTCCAATGGCCGAGGTGAACAGTGGTGACAGAGGCAAGGTGGCCTTGAACCTGGAAACAGTGACCGCCTGACCCTCACGGACCTACACCTTCTGGCCCTGGTCCGAGGCACTCGGCTGCAAGTGCACAGGTGAAGGACAGTGGACCTGTGTCCCCCTCACCCGCGTCTCCAGTCTCAGCAAGAACACCACGTGCTTGGCAGGAAGAGTGGGTCTCGCATTCTGACGTCCCTCCAGCCTGTGAGCGTCCTGGCCCACAGTGGCCTCTCCGTGCCTGGTGTCCTGGGTGAGAACCTGACCCCAGAAGGCAGGTGGGAGAATCCAGAAACAGTTCCTGGGACCGGGAGCCTATGCCCACACTCACGATCCAGGCCAGGCAGTGCTAGCAGGTTCTTGGGGACAGAACAGCCCTTTCTTAGCCATGGGAAGGCACGCCTCCATCTACCCCTGGCCCTCAACCACTTGGCAGTTTGCAGAGGGGGCACCGCTGCCAGCCAACCAGGGATGACCGGGGAGGCTCCGCCTGGGCTCGACCTCAGGCAGCGGGGACCAGGGAGGGGTCCTCACCCTTTGCTGCCACTGGCCCAGTGAGACGCAGGGGGAGGGACCAGAAATGAGAGGACTTCGCTGTTCATTTTCTTCTGTACAGAGCTTTCCAGTTCTCTGGGCACCAGGAATGTGGGCCTGTGCAGGAATAAAAAGGCGGATGGCCATGGGCTCCCGAGGACTCCTCACTGGTGCCCCCCCCCAACCACACAACCACAGAGAATGCCCGGTGACCGGACATGTCCCCCTCAGGGGGCCGGGACAGCGTGGGGAGCGATTCTCACCCAGTTCTCTCACCCCGAGGCCCCGTCACCCTGTGGATACACCCTCGGGACCAGTGACAGACGGATGATTTCCGCCCCCCACTTGCTGACTGGAGTGATTTCCTCACCGTGGACGTGGGAAAAAGCGACTGCCACGGAACGGCTTGGCGGTGGGTCTAAACACGGGGGGAGGGAGTGGGGGCGGGGGGTGGGATGTCAGCCAGCTGCCCTCTCGAGTGTCCGGCCCGAGTGGCAAGTGCATCCCTACCGGTGGCCTTTGTTCTTCCCCGACACAGAGTGACGTGGCTTCGACACGAAGAATTCCATAGCGGAGGCGCGGACGGTGTGCTCACTGTCAGAACAAATATGCTCAGTGCTAACACCCGGTTAT
>NW_028073193.1:0-624 GCF_014824575.4 Sturnira hondurensis
TGGTCTTTGCTTACAGTACCCTCAGGGCAGCAGCCTCCTTCTGCAGTCACTCTGTTTGGCAAGGCAAGGGCTGCATTAATCTGCCTTTGTTATGCAATATGCCTTAACTGTATACTTAGCTTTGGCACCCCGTTCCTTGCCTTTTTGTTTTTTTGTGGGGTGGCATTGTGTTTTCCAGGAGTCTCCCTGTTTCCCAGGGACCTCTGCACTTAACCCAATAAAAACTCATTTGTTAAATATGTAATGTCTAGGGGTCAGTCACTGATTTAACTCTTCTCCAGTTTGGCAGCCTTCATTCATCTAATATAATGCCATTTTAAACAAATGGCTTGCAAGTTTGTCACAGCAGAAGAAGGGCATGATAGATGGCATGGAATTTTTTTAAAGACCTGGCCTGGAAATTGTTAACATCACCTGCATGTACATTAGCCGAAGTCCAATTATGTAGGAAGGAAAATTGGGAACTATAGAAGAGAACACGAGTATTTGGTGAGAACACTCTATACTACAGGAGAAAACCCCCATTTACTGGACTGAGGGAGGACGAGAGGTGACAAACTAGAGAGAATAGAGACAATGCAAATACCTTCCATCCCCTAAAAGCCTTCTTTGGTTCCATCTCCT
>NW_028073194.1:0-556 GCF_014824575.4 Sturnira hondurensis
CTGAAGGGTGACCGGGTCCCTTCGCACCAGCACTGGGTGGCATGGCGAGGCCGAGGTCACCCCTTGGTTTGGATTTGAGAGTGTTGGGTGGCGGGGTGTTCTCCCCACGGTGGAACCGACAGCTGGGTCTGGGGGCCCCTGTCCCAATACTCCCAGCCAAACCCTATCCTATCCTGCTTCTCGGGGCCCCGGTGTACCCCCACTTGAGAAGGGCTTTTCATGCCTCAAGATCAGGCTTCTCCAGGGGGTCTGGCTGGGTACAGTGGGCCCGCCTTGGGACGGGGGACATTGGGGACTGGTGGGGGAGGGGCACCTAAGCGTTACTGAGCCTCTACTTTTCAGGTGCGGAAAGTGACGCCCGGTCCTTCTCCCAGGTCCGAGCTCACAAAGGAATGTGGGTTCCAACCGAAGTGTGTGGGTTTCAGACATCCTTTGGGGCCACCTCCTCATGGCCTGTGGACCCCTCAGGGGTGACTGTACCACAGTGTTTCTCAGGCGCCGATCACGTAGGGCCCCCTCCCCCCACTTAGAGGGGACACTCTCTTGGCTCCCTGGG
>NW_028073195.1:0-647 GCF_014824575.4 Sturnira hondurensis
GAAGAAAAAGCTTTCCTCTACTCTCTTAGGTTTAGTGTATGGGGGAAGGGGGACTGTGAATTTAGCTGACAAAGAAAAGCAGAATAACAGCAGAAAAAGAGTGCAAATTTTACTAATAGTTTATGTGCATGAAAGTTCTCAGGAAAAGACTTCCGCCAAGATGGAGGGATAGGTGGAAACACTGTGCCTTCCCCCACAACCAAGTTTGGATACAACAAAAGTTTTGGTGAACTACCACACATCCAGAAGCCAGAAAACCGAATTATACGGAAGTCCGACAGCTACGAACCGTTCAACGAGGACAGTAAGAGGCAGAACCAGCAGCAGAGCTGGGTCAGCCAGGGCAGATCTAGGAGCGCAGGCAGCCCAGACCTAATCGGGGTGCGGAACAGACTGACCAAGGTCGCACACTCTCACGCAGTGAGATGGACCACACAGGCCCCAGGGGACAAACCCAGTGGTGGAGGGCTGACAGTGGTGGCACACCCGCGTGCCGAGGAATGGGGTGCGTGGCCCTGGTGACGGTGGTGGCTGCGGTGCTGGTGGGGGTCGCAGCGGCGGCGGCTGCGGCTGCGACTGCGGCGGCGGCTGCGGGGGCGGGCGCTGGAGAGAAGCCATTGTCCCTCTTTGACCCCGCCCCCACATAC
>NW_028073196.1:0-588 GCF_014824575.4 Sturnira hondurensis
CTTTCTTGAAATTTTTGTTTTTGTTTAAAATTTTTCATAATTAAAAGTTTTTTTAAATATTTTATTTATTTATCTTTAGAGGGGAAGGGAAGGAGAGAGGGAGAGAAATATCAATGTATGGTTGCCTCTGCTGAGGACACACAATGTATCGTGTGTCCCCTACGGGAACTGGCCTGCAACCCAGGCATGTGCCCTGACTGGGAATCGAACTGCGATCCTCTGGTTCGCAGGCCCGTGCTCAATCCACTGAGCTGCACCAGCCAGGGCAATTAAAAGCTTTTTTAAAAGAATGAAAAGGAATTCCTCTAATTAAAATATTTTCCTCTTCCCAGTAGCCCCATCTGAGCTAACTCCAACTAGCCTCTAGCCCTTTGAGGTACAGCCTCATGTTAAGGTCATCAAAACCTATCTTGATCAAAATGTGAAAGCCTGATTCTGACAGCAAGGTTGATCCTGTTTGGCCATACTTCCTGTTCGATGACCAACTAATATTTTTCAAATACCCCACAGTGAGCTTTTGCCTCAGGTACCTCACTCAGTACAAGGAGCATTTGTCAAAACACAAACAGCCCATCAGAAACTAATACA